>NW_026897017.1:0-27960 GCF_033153095.1 Gastrolobium bilobum | reverse complement strand
AAAACTGTGGATGTTCGATTGTATGCTTTTGTTTCTGTCTGCCCAGACATCATATTACTGGACTATTAACTGGTTTTTTTGTTTTTTAATTTTGTAAATTTGATTTTGTCTAGTTGAGTTTGTTAATTTTTTCAGTTGGTGTTTTATTTAACAAAACTAACATTGGATATATTTAGATATGTGGGTTTTCTATTTTATTTATTTTTTAAATATCTATGGTTTCGATTGGAATGATAACATGTTGGTTTTTCATCATGTTGAAGATGATGAAAAAGCTGAGAAGATGGAAGAGGATGAAGATGAGGATGAAGCTGAGATGATGGAAGAAGATGAGGATGAATATGGGAGATGGGATGCAATGGGAGATGGGATGCAAGTAGAAGAGGATGAAGCTGAGAAGATGGAAGAGGATGAAGATGAGGATGAAGCTGAGATGATGGAAGAAGATGAGGATGAATATGGGAGATGGGATGCAATGGGAGATGAGATGCAAGTAGATGAGGATGAAGATGAGAAGATGGAAGAGGATGAAGATGAGGATGAAGCTGAGATGATGGAAGAAGATGAGGATGAATATGGGAGATGGGATGCAATGGGAGATTAACATTGAATATATTTAGATATGTGGGTTTTCCATTTTATTTATTTTTTAAATATTAATGGTTCTTTCTTTCTTTCTTTCGTTTTTTTTCGCAATATTTAGATGTTGGTTTCGATTGGAATGATAACATGTTGGTTTTTCATCATGTTGAAGATGATGAAAAAGCTGAAAAGATGGAAGATGATGAGGATGAAGCTGAGGAGATGGAAGAAGATGAAGATGATGAAAAAGCTGAGAAGATGAAAGAAGATGAGGATGAAAATGAGGATGAAGCTGAGAAGATGGAAGAAGATGAAGATGAGGATGAAGCTGAGAAGATGGAAGAAGATGAGGATAAAGATGATGAAAAAGCTGAGAAGATGGAAGAAGATGAGGATGAAGTTCATGTAGAACTTGAGAAAGGTCTTAACCAAGAGGACCGATCAACCCAAAAGCAGTCTCGGGTTGTTTGGACCGAAGAGCTACATCGGTCGGTGTTTTGTGGCCGCTGTTAATGACTTGGGTGTTGACAGTAAGTTATTCACTCTTTCTCTACAATGCAAAGTAGTTGTTATCTTAATTGTTATTAATTGCTACAATTGGTCAATCAATTGATGTTTCTGCTTTATTTTAGCAATACTTTTATTATATTTTTGTGTAGAAATAGCAATCAAATCCTAATAATATTACAATGTGAAAACTAGTTCCATCACCTCTCTTTGCAAACTTTATTTCCACAAGTGTCTTCACATCCACTGCCCAGAATCCAACCATAATTCTTCGAACATCTGTCTCAGCCCCACTTGGATATATAATTTCTGTCATAATATTGGAATCTGCACCAAAATAAAAAATGGCTTCTCCGTTGTTAATACCAGTGTGCATTTCCAAATAACAAACAAATCCACTGCCCATGTATTCCTCTATTTCAGTAATCCTTTCCTTGGAGTAAGCTAATATACTTATTTGGCATCTCTCGAAAACTGAACAAATCAAAATTCAAATTTTCCTTAATTCGATCATGATTAATTTGGTCTCATGAGAGCTGGAAGCTGCCCAATTGGTCCCAACTGTGTCTTCCATTCGCTGCCAAAAATGGAACAATGATGCCTTTTTCCATTCCTGTGAAAACTCTGGGTTTTTTTTTTGTATTGCAAAAGTATATGTTTGCTGTATTTTTCCAATTGCTGTATTTTTTTGTTCAACATTATTTTGAATGCTTTCTCAAATACTCTTCCTAATCTGTAGTGCACTGGAGTAGATGTCATGGCATTATTGTTAATGAAGTCTGACACATTTGTATGTTCTTTTGATTGCAGAGGTTGTACCTAGAAAAATTCTTCAATTGATGAAGGCTGAGAAGCATCTTACTAGGGCGCATGTGGCCAGCCATCTGCAGGTATTTTTTTCTTTTCCTTTCTGCTTTAATTTCATAAAACCATAGTTTTTCATTTATAGAACTTTATTTGTTTTTTTAATTGCTGCAGAAATAAAGACTTCGACTGAAAAGAATCAGGTCTAAGGCAACCCAGCAAGTCAGTCCTTTTAAATATCCTCTTCATCTGGTGAGATGATTAGTCCTAGGCAAACAAGTAATATTGTGCCATTTCAGGGGTTGGCTGACCAAAGCCAGGATGGCAGTTATGCTTCACATCTTACCAATTTAAGCTCAATAGGCTCAATCTTAAATGAAGACTTGGACTTGGACTTTGATTCTGACTTTGATCTTTATGATCCTACACAAATGATTGACTCGGATTATTACACAAATGATTGACTCGGATTATTTGTTGTCTATGTAGTTGATAACACCAATTATTTGTTGTCTATGTAGTTGTAAATGGGATTCAAATTTAATTCTTTGGCTTCCCAGATTTGTTCTCTACTGAGATTGACCTCCATTCATTTGTATTTTCTTTGAGTTTGTATAACCAACAAGTCACGTAACCATGCATTCTTTCTATTTTTATACTTTTATTTTCACTATTGTTCTTGTTTGGTTAATAATTAGTCTGATCAACATCGACATTTTTTGTGAATGATTGAACAAGATTATTTGTAAAGACTGATGAGTCTAATGTGGATGGAAAATTTAGCTTTCTAAAATTTTTGTGAATGATACCGAAGTGTCAATTACTAGTATAAATGTCCATAGATTATTCAATATGTTAATGTTTTTGAGTTATATAAGAGGAGTAGATAACTCTTTGGATCATATAGCCTCAAATTATGATTGAGCAGGGTTACATAAAAGGGACAAGAGTAAAGGGGGTAAAATTGTTCTATTTACATGTTTCAGCAAGTGCTTACAGTGGTACTTACATGTAATTGACCTATGAAGGAGCATCAACATGAATCAAACTCACGACGATTTAGTAAAAATTATCAACAAGAGTTGTTATATTTTTTGAAAAGGAGTAATTATTCTACCTAATTGATAAAAACATATATGACGTAAGAAGATGACAAATATATATGATACATGGACTTGTATAGAGATGACACTAGTCCACTACCATATTCTGAAACAGAAATGTCTTAATAATATATATATATATATATATATATATATATGTATACATATATATATATATGAAAGGTGGAGAAAATTCTAGATATTTGTGCTCACTTATTGATCTAGATTACTGAATAACTGTTGTTTTAAATCCATGATCTGTTTGGTGGAAAGAGAGAAAATTTATTTATTTTATCATAAGCATTTCTTCAAAATTATAAGGTTGTCTATTTATTTTTTTAGTCCTCTTTTTTAAATTTTAAAGGGAAAATATTTAGTTACAAAAAAAAAGGGAAAATATTTTTTCTTTTAAAGGACATGATTTTATATTATTCTAAATAAAATTATATCGTTTTAATATATATTTAATGATTTTTAATATTTTCTTTCCTCTGTATAATTAGAAGCAGAGAGACCTAAAATAAAAGTCATCTAATTTAAAATGACAATTAATTGTTTACAAAAAAAAATGACAATTAATTTTTCCAATTTAAAATGTGTAAATTTTATAAAAGGGTATGAGACACCGTGTAGGTGTGCATTTAAAACTCAGCAATACTTGTATTTTAGGAAAAAAAGGAAAAGAAGAAAGTTCACTTCAATTATGCATGTGTACGAGGTTAGCTGTGTATACTATGTAGGCTATTTGACCATTTTTGGGCTTTATCATGTGTATTTTCAGAGATGATCTTCAAGGTAAAGTGGCTGAGATTGACAGTGTAAATTATCTCGAATCCAGTACTTGATTCTTGAAAGGTAAAAATGATTGAAATTATTAGGTGTGGTGGGACTTATGCTATCCGCTAGGGGTGATAATAAGGCCAAGGGCCTATCAGGGGCCTTAGGCCCGGCCCGTTTCGGCTCGGCTCGTCTTTTTTTATTATTAAGCCCAGACTTATACTCATGCAAAAGCTTTTTTATTTAAAAGGCCTCAGGCTTTCATAGCCAAGCCCGGCCTTGAAGCCTTGGAGGCTGCCCCGTATACATTAAATTTATTTATTTTTTATATTTTTATATTAATCATTTCAACATCCTTTTCTCAGTTTTCTGTCTCTGCTCTATCTCTTCTCCCCGATCTAAGTCATGTTCATCATCAATTTTATAAGCCATGCGGATTCCACGGCTTATAATGATGCTTATGGCGGCGACCGTGGAAGAAAAATTAATGTAAAATGTGGAAGAAAATTTATTGGTGGGGTTCAAATATAGTGTAAAAAATCTAGAATATTAAGAAATGTGGAAGAAAATTTAATGTAAAAAATCTAGAATGTGGAAGAAAATTAAGGAAAAGCAACGTAAAATAAAGTAAAGGTGATGTTGTTATTTTGATTTTTTAATATTAATGTTTTTTTATTATAAAAGAAACAACTATTATTTTCTTACAAAAAAATACATATCAGTGCATGATTAATGGGCTGAATACGGCTACAAATTGGAATGTAAGGTTTTTATTTTTAATAAATAAACAGGCCACAGGCTTGAGACAGGCTTTTATTTTTTGTAAACGAACCAGGCCACAGGCTAATATTATATTCGTAACAGGTAACATGCTAAGGCCAGTCTGACACGTTTAAATACAGGCTTGGCCCGTTAAGATCAAAGCTCGGCTCGGCTCGGCCCGTTAACACCCCTACTATCTGCCACATGATCTTTCTCATTTTTGGTGTTTATTTTTCAAACGTCCTTTTATTTTTCCATTTGGATGGTTTATATTTCTATCTAAGTTTTGAATTTCGATGATGCAGATTCTGCAAAGGACAGAGATATTTTCTGAATTCACTGTCCCCATCCTTTACTTTCACCTTATTAGAAAGGTAGAGAGAGAGAGAGATGAGAGAAAAGGATCTGAAGAGAGAACATTTTATTTACTGATATTTGAGAAAATGAATTATATCTACAGAGAGAGAAGACCGTAACTCTATATATAGAGTAGGTAACAACTCAATGATGAGTCAGCAAGTTCACACGCTAAACACCTAAAATGTTGACAGCTGTAACAGCTTATACAAGAAAGAAAACAGCTGTAACTAATACAAGAAAGGATTGAATACAACCAGCAAGCTATGCTATACATATATACTCTAATATTCCCCCTTCAAACTTAAGTGGGTTGGATCAGTAGAGCATGATCCAAAACTTTAAGTTTGTCTTTCAATTCTCCAAACCGTGCAGTAGAAAGAGGTTTGGTAAATGTATCAGCAACTTGAAGAGGAGAAGGTATGTGAAGAACAAGTAGAGACTTGGCCAAGACTTTTTCTCGAACAAAAAACAGATCAAGTTCCATGTGTTTTGTTCGTGAGTGTAAGATAGGATTGTGAGCCAAGGCCACTGTACTTTGATTGTCACAGTAAATGATGGGGGTTTTGCTGGACACATGCAGTTCTTGCAGCAGTGTCTGAACCCACAAGATTTCTGCAGCTGCGAGGGCTAGGCTGCGATATTCAGCCTCAGTGTAACAGCCCGTTACGTACCGATATTGTTAACATTAATTATGATATTAAGCGCAGTTACAATCACAGCAGTTCATTTATAAAACGCTTATTATAAGTTACTAAGGAGTTCCCATAAACCCACTTAGCCAATTTCCAACTTTACGTTTTTTACCAATTCTAACATGTTTCACTCTAAGTTTTTCTGCGACCAAACCGATCGCAACCAACCCTTATTCTCAGATTATATCTTTGTGTTACTTAATTACCTTTTTAACAAGCTAACATACGCTCAATTAGGAGCTCATTTGCTCCGGTTATCGCCGTTTGAAGTTGGATAAGCAATTAGCACAAACAACCCCAAAAACAGCTCCAAACCACTCACATTGCTCGAATTACTGCACTCAATCGACTCAACCATTTGCTCTCAAATTTTTATCCTACAAACTAGACATCTAAAAATTCATTTTGATATATCACACGCTTAATTTGGCAGAGAAACGAAGCGGGAATTAATTTTCCAAATCCGGTCCAGAATCTGCCTCAGGTGCAGGGGCACATGGGCAGTTCGTGTTTCTCTATTTTTTTCAGGCCGAAGATCAACCCATAATTTCCTCAAATTTTGACACAAGGTATAGGACATCTCAACCTTCAAAATGGCGTATGGCATGTCCCTAGGGAACCTCTATGGAGGGAGATATGCTCTCCCGAAGTTCGCCTAAAATCTGCCAATTCTACAGAAAATTCGCCAGAGTTTCCTTTGTTTTTCCAATAATCCCAAATTTGTAAAAGATCATTTAAACCTCAAATGTACCTAAAAAACACATGATAATACAGTAATAATCCAATGGGTGGCACACACAAGGACCAACAACGCCTTGGGGCACTTACAACCCAATCCAGTTTATAGTTATTAAACATAGAGTCCATATTAATCATTCTTAAGTAGTTGCAATCACTAACACCTTTTTCATGCATATTTCCATCATACATATTATCATAACCTAAAATAGGCCTAAGGCCCTTCCATCATAATTAGACATGCATCAATACTATTACAATATGGCTTTACAAATTACAACTTGAAACTAAAACTTCAAATTACATTCCTCTAAAATTTCAACTTAATTTAAAAGACAACATAACCAAATACATCACTACTAGACTTAGGCAAAATGGCATGAACAAGATGCTAATGAAGCTACTAATAAATACAAATGACATGTTCATGCCCTAAGTCTAGCCTAGGCCACACAGCCAACAAAATGCAAAATAAGAAACGCTCCATCGCTCACTCTGCGGGCCTCTTGCCCGAGGCTCCTGCTCCACTGCTACCTCCTGAAATAAATGCCCCGAGACGGGGTGAGATATACGAATATATCTCAGTAACCAAGAGGTTCTGGAGAAAACTCCACCCAATGATTCACTTCGATGCATATCAATAGAATACAACAACCACTTTGAAAACGGGATATAGCAAGGGATTTAGAGAATGGGGAATATAAAGAAAACAAAATACGACGATACGGGATGGTAACCCCAATTCCACGTACGCCCTCGGCATATATAAGCCTATGGGTATCATCCAAGGTGTGTTCACAGAAACCACAACCATGATGCCCAAACCAACCAAAACGCCAAAGACATTCCTAGTGTGCTCCTACCCGGATCACACACCATGACACGCAGTCAACTGGAACTCCCTCCTGGAGACCTATCCAGCGGAAGTCCGAAAATGCCCGAAGGCTAATAAAACTGTCTACTGGCCAGAGACTCGGTACATAAGTACCCATAGCAATAATGCATGCATGCTCATGTGTTATATACTATTCATACACACTTCCTACCGTTACCATCAACTGGCAAGGTGGAACAGAAAAGGGGAACAAGCCCCAGTACCAAGAGGTTACCTTAATTCGTGTTTCCACAAGCTCCGCAGCAGCTTATCCCTCAACTCGGTACACAGCGGAATGCCTACACAGAGGACATTCCCAATCACTCTCAGTTCAACCCATACATGTTAATTTATAATTACACATGCAATGAACCAATTTCTTACCTCAATCCACTTGGTCCCGGACCAAGGGCAATTCACTGATTCAAGATTCGGGGTTCAGGTCGACGTACGGCAACCTATACAATAACGTACATCCATCAGTACTCGTCAAATAGTATCAAAACGCAAAAACACAAAAATCCTCCCCATCCTCCCTTGATGGTTCGGCCATTGTAGTGTAAATGTGAGATTTATTTTTCTAAATTTTCTTTCTCATTTTGTTACGTCTCATTAGGTTGTCAATAGGCCAGTTCAAGTGCCGGTTCGTCATTTTCGCGTCGAATTACATCAAAACGCGGAAATCGCCAAATCACCCCTTTTCCCTTGGAGGTTCGGCCATGTAGCTGTAAATTTGAGATTTATTTTCCTAAATTTTCTTTCTCATTTTATAACACTCCCTTAGGTTGTTTAGAGGCTAGTTCAATCGTCGTTTTTCCGTTTTCCGACATTTACGCATCGTTTTGCGAAATATTTCATTCTGGGCTCATTTAGGTCTCTAACACAATTCATTTTTTTCCATTGATTCAAACACTCTCCAAGCACAACACAACCCATCTAAGCACCGTATAACTACACAAATCATCATCCAAATCATTTTTCAACATCAATTCCTCAATCTTTCCTCAAAGAATCGAATTTTACCCTATGGCATTCCAAGGAATTTCCATACAACTTTAATCATTCCACACCTCATACAATCCTATTATATCAACATACAATCATACAACAACTCATCAATCCAATCCTAACACATTTTCAAAACTCAAAGTCATGACAACCTCAAAATTTTCTAAGTTAAAAATTCACATTTTTCATCAATAATTTTTATTGCATTTATGGCTACTACACATCATTCTAAGACACATTCATGTACAAACATTTTCCAATTGAGCTCTCTAAACACATCAATCCAACAAGCCCTCTTTAGGGTTCATAAATTCAACCACAAAATTAAACCATTGGAACACAAGGAAACTCACCCAAAAGCTTGGCACAAGGCTCCTCCTAAACATACTCCACCATTGGAGCATCAATCAACACCATTTTCACAAATCTAAAGGAAAGGGCCGCAGCTTTGGGGAGGGTTTTTCTCAAAATCTAGTGGCTTTCAAGGCTTGGGAGTACCACCAATGGATTTAGAAGGCCATTTCCATCAAATTTCAAGACAAGAATCAATGGATTTGGTGAAGAAATGGCTAAGTTATGGTGAAATGAAATCTTGGAGGGGAAGGGCTATGGTGGCTGCGGGTTTGAGCAAGAAGAGGGAGGAAAGTGATGCATGAATAGTGCCAAGCACATGTGGCTTGAGTCACTTAAGTGGGGTGGGTCCCACCGCCACCTCACGCGATTTAAAACTAATCCGAATTTTCCTCCGATTCCACTAAACGTCCGTAAATTCACAACCTATTTAGAAACTCAAATTTTTAACATTAACTATTCCCCTTTAATTAGGCTTGATCAGATGAATTAAGAGTCCTCCATTCGTTCGGAGAAAACACGGTTTTAAGCTATTATGCGCGCCATTGGCACGCTTCCCCAAACTGTCTTAATTTCATCGAATATTATAAGAAATCATATTTCCTAACTCATTAGACCATTTTTAACTCATATTTGAAACCTAGAGCTCAAAACTCAATCGGCACGTTTTACGGTGCAATCGTACCGCAGTATTTTTACCCGCGAAAAACACTATTCGCTGATTTTTCTGAAACTTGCCTGTCCACTCAATTTTTCGTTCTGAACCCATTTCCAGGGTTATTTTTACCATCTGAGACCTTCTACTCAATTTTTATCTTCCTAGGGTTGCGTGTTGGCTAATTACCGTTTTGCCCTTTCTTTGTATTTTGGCCTAATCTTTTGGATTTTCACTAATCCATCACTTGATTGCTCACTTAATATTTTAATTACTTGATTTAAAATTGTGAGGTGTTATACTCAGCGCTAGATCTTGCCACCACTGATTGCTTCTTGGACCACCAGGAAATGGGATTAGATCCAAGGAATAAGCAAGCACCTGATGTTGACCTTCGATCATCAGGGTCAGACCCCCAATCTGCAATTTCTGGCCTTGTTAAGGTAACATACTGCAGAGCACCAACAATGGATCTATAAAGAAAGGGATCAGCAACATAGTTTGCTCCAAGCTTGCTCAATTTGCACCCACTAGGCATAGGAGTAGAGATGCCTTTGGCATTAGACATTCCAGCCCTGTTTAACAAGTCTCGGATATATTTACCTTGAGACAACAAAAGTCTCCCATGAGATAGGGGCTTGACTTCAATACCCAGAAAATAATCTAAGGTTCCTAACTGTTTTAGAGCAAATGAGGAGTTCAATTGATTAGTGAGCTGTTGAATTAGAGTGGAGTTGTTTCCTGTGATGATGATGTCATCCACGTAGACCAAAACATAGATGCAGCTCCCATTAGATTGAAGAATGAAGAGAGATGGATCACACTTGCTTGAGCAAAAACCAAGGTGTCGAAGTGTGCTACCAAACTTATCAAACCATGCTCGAGGGGCTTGTTTTAGCCCATAGAGAGCTTTATTTAGTCTGCATACCAGATCCTTGTTTTTGGTTTCAAAACCAGGTGGCTGTGTCATATAAACTTCTTCAACAAGCTCTCCATTAAGGAAGGCATTGTTAACATCAAGTTGTTTTAAGGGCCAGCCATAAGAGAGAGCTAGAGTAAGTATAATTCTGATTGTAGTAGGCTTCACCACTGGTGAGAAAGTTTCATTATAATCATACCCTTGCTGCTGATGAAAACCTTTGGCAACAAGCCTCGCTTTGTATTTATTTATTGTTCCATCAGGATTTTCCTTGATGCGAAAAATCCACTTACACCCAATAGCCTTCCTGCCATGCGGTAAAGCAACAAGAGACCAAGTTTTGTTATTTTGCAAAGCTTCATATTCTAATTGCATTGCCTTGAGCCAGTGAGGGCTGATCAAGGCTTCCTTAACTGATGTAGGCTCTGAGTGAGTGAGAAGAACAAGGTTTCTGGCCAAAGCTTTAGATCTGGTGACAACAGAGTGTGCTGGAGAGGGAGAGTGCAGAGGACTTGATGGTTCATATTCTGAATGGGAAGATGCTGGACTAGAGCTAGAGTTGGTGGAAGAACTCGAGACATTAGATGAATGAACATCAGGTGATGGGGAAGAGGAATTAGAGAAAGATGTGTGTGAAGAAGAGTTAGTGTTTAAAGTGGACTGATGGTCATTCTGGGAAATAGTATTCACTGGCAGAGAGTTAGAGGGTGAACCAATGGCAGACACTGAAGGAGACATGTCATTGGGAGGAGCTGGACAGGTTTGTGGAAGGAAAATGGATAGAGGAATAGACTTAGATGTGGGGGTGGGCTTTTGAGAAGTAGAGAGAGTTTTATTTGCAAGCCATTCTTTGTAAGGAAACTTATATTCATTGAATAATACATCTTTGGATATGAATATCCTGTTTTCTGGACTCAAGCATAAATAACCCTTATGATTAGAGGAGTAACCAAGAAAAATGCACTCACGGGATCTGAACTCAAGCTTGTGTTTGTTATAAGGCCGTAAGAAAGGGAAACATGCACAACCAAATGTTTTAAGAAATTTATAATCAGGCTGTTGATTGTGTAACTTGACATGAGGTATGTCAAATTGGATGGCTGAGGAAGGAAGTCTGTTTATGAGGTAAGTGGCTGTGGTAAATGCATAGTCCCAAAATTCCATTGGGAGTGATGAATGGGCTAAAAGAGCTAGACCAGTCTCCACAACATGCCTGTGCTTTCGTTCAACAACACCATTTTGGTGGGAAGTGTGTGGACAAGTAATTCTATGGGTTATTCCTTGCAAGTTCAGATATTGTGTAAAAGCTCTAAATTCTCCACCCCAATCTGTTTGTAAAGCTTTTAAAGGAAGTTGGAATTGATTTGTCACCATGGCATGAAACTGTTTGAAAATGAGGATTGCATCTGATTTTTGTTTAATTGGATAAAGCCAAGTGTACCGAGTGCAAGCATCAACAAATGAGATATAATAAGCATTACCCAGGGAAGATTTAAGGGGTGAGGGTCCCCATAGGTCACTAAAAACAAGAGTAAATGGCTCCTTGTATTCAGTATGAGAGGGTAAAGAGTGTTGTCGATGTAACTTTGCACAACAACAAGAAGAACAGAATTCAGCCATATTATTATTGATATGTATATTACAAGACTTGAGTACACTTTTGAGAGAATTAAAATGGGGATGTCCCAGCCTATAATGCCACAAAGTTGACAACGAACTAGAAGGGTTATCTATGCTATTTTGAGAACCAGAAACAGTGTTGGAACAATGGCTAGTAGGTTGAATACTTGGACTAACAACATTAACAGACTTGGTGATATTCGAGGACACATATGAACTAGAACAGATGTTACTTGATGTTGAATTATGGCTGTTGGAGAGCTTCAAATCTGGAAAGTAGTATAAACCATCAGGGCCTACTGCACCTTGAAGAAGGACTTTATGTGAAACCTGGCATTTCACAAAGCACACGTTAGAATGAAATTCGAAGAAAACTGAGTTGTCTTTTGCAAATTTGCTAACACTGATAAGATTTTTGGTAATTGATGGAACCAAAAGTAAATTTTTGAGGTGCAAGTGAGTGTTAGAATCGAAGGGAGATTGAAAGGATGAGGAGCCAATAGCAGTTATAGGAAGACCTTGGCCATTGCCAATAAGAACATGATCTGTACCACCAAGTTGCTGGCCTTGCATAATATTTTGAGATGTACCAGTAACATGATTTGATGCTCCAGAATCTGGTAACCATTCACCTAAAGGAGGAGAACTGAACGTAGAACATTGACTGGAGGGAGCAGTAATGTAAGCTTGAGGCTGACTTGGTGGTCTGGTCTGGTGTACTGGAAGGACCTCATAGGTTGATATTGCTGATGAACAAAGTATTGAGGATAGGAAGTATGTTGTGGTGGTGGTAGATTCGGAACAAAGTTCTCTTCAAATCTATGCCAGCAATCTTTCACATTATGTCCAAACTTGTAGCAAAGTTGACAATGAACATTTGTTCGAGATCCTCGTCCTCTTCCACGATTATACCTTCCACCTGCACGTCCTCTTCCTCTGTTTGGACTACTGGAGGTAGTAGATGGAATGAAAATTGGATGCTCTGTTCGACTCTGTTTTCTGATTTCAGATCCAGAGTCATCTTCTTCATCTGCAACTTCTGTATTTGAGCTGTGAGAGCGTTGAGTGAGATTTATGGATACTCCTTCAGTCAATAGAGTATCATTTTGCTTGAGTAACAGTTGTTCATGAGCCATCAACTCCACTGTAAGATCTGCAATAGTGCTGTCTCGTTCACGTCCATGGATCATCATAACAAAGGAAGTGTATTCTGAAGGTAATCCTTCAAGAATAGTTTCAGTGTGTTCCTCAACAGAAATAGGTTTACCAATCGACTTAAGTGAGTCGCACAGAGTTTTGATTCGTGCTAAGTATTCCTTAATAGATTTAGAGCCTTTCTTCATGGTTTTCAGCTCAGATCTGAGCTGACGAACACGAGATTTCATGACTCCATGAAAGAGCTTATGTATATTCTCCCAAGCCTCAAAGGAATGCTTTACCGGTAGTATATCGTTCACAATAGATTCAGAAATTGTTGACAGGAGCCACGTAAGTAGCATCTGATCTTGATTAAGCCATTCAATATAACCTGAGCTCAGAATATCACTTTCTCGATCTTCGTCTGACGCGAACTTGAGCGGAATCTTTGGATGAACCAGAAAACGATGCAACTGATGTGAAGTAATCACTGGTTCAATGATCTGGTTCCAGAAGAGATAATTATCTTCAGTGAGTTTTGCTGAGATCTGAAGATTAAAGAGAGAAGCTGTCTCTTAACTTTCATCGAAGTAGATCGATTGCGTTGAGATCTGGATCTACGTTGAGATCTGGATCTAGGTTGTGATGCATTTGAACCATCAGATGCATTTGAATCAGAGTTGGAAGCAGAAGACATGGTTGAGATCTAAATGGATCAGGCCTTCAGAAAGAAGGCTCTGATACCATATTAGAAAGGTAGAGAGAGAGAGAGAGAGAGAAAAGGATCTGAAGAGAGAACATTTTATTTACTGATATTTGAGAAAATGAATTATATCTACAGAGAGAGAAGACCGTAACTCTATATATAGAGTAGGTAACAACTCAATGATGAGTCAGCAAGTTCACACGCTAAACACCTAAAATGTTGACAGCTGTAACAGCTTATACAAGAAAGAAAACAGCTGTAACTAATACAAGAAAGGATTGAATACAACCAGCAAGCTATGCTATACATATATACTCTAATACACCTCAACTTCATCAAGCACTTTCATAACTCATAGCTATATGTTGAATTGCGAATTGGGTCAACCACATTCCGCTATGGTGGGATGATAGAAAATAATGACAAAGGAAAGAAGCTAGACGAAAATTGCTAATGAAATCAACAGCTAAATAAAATAAAGGCAATAATGGTGAATCTCATACCATTGAAAAGAAGCCTAAAGCTATTTTGTTGGTTATTACTCTAAAGTAGCAAATGCATAATTAATGTAACGAATTTATGTTAAAGTGAGGAATAACAAAGTGGCAATAGTTTTCCTAGTTTCTCATGTTGCAGAAGAAATTATTCCTCTTCTGCATACCCATTAAATATACGGGACTCATTATATTAAAGAAAAAAGATGGATGAGACATTTTTATGAGTCTGTAATAGGGGAATAGTTTCTCCGGAGAAATCAATTTCCATTCAATTATATGACAACATGGTTTATTTTATCTCATTGATTTCTTGTCTTGGAGGATTACGTAAAGATTTTTTGTTCTTTCCATTATAGTTGATTGCGGTAGATGGATCAGGGATGGAAATTTCAGATAAGGTTTTGGTGATGCCTGTTTGCTACTGTCACAATTTTAATTAATGACAAATGATTGACTTATATGAAATTTTGGCTCGTGGACAGGCCCTATCTCGTGGGATTATATAAGTTTTTGGCTCATGCAGGCTTTTTTATTTGTAGGATTTTTTGCCTTAACTCGTGCGAGCTAGGGCCTAACAGGAAGAGATAGCCTGTTTTGATGACTCTACTTTATATGTAAATTTAGGGGTGACAATATGGGTTGAGCACGACGGCAGTGGCGGAGCCAGCATGACATGTTAGCAAGTGCCAAAAAATTCAGCTAGTGCCCAAATAGCTACGGTTCTTTGGCTACGACCCGGCGGGTCAACCCGCCAAAACGGGACGAGTTGGGTTGAGATTTTCAACCCACCAACCCACTTCAACCCGCCCCGCCTAGAAGTGGGTCAAAACGGGTTGACCCGTCGGGTTATATATATATATATTTTACAATTAAGTAGTATTTCATTTGTCATTAAATTTTTGTGATATCCAATTTTTTTTTTACATTAGTACTTCTTAGAAAAAATAAAGAATAACAATTTTATTTATGACAAATGTTATCTTTATATGGAGTCCCGTTTTTGGCGGGTTGGTGGCGGGGCGGGGCGGGCCAACCAACGTTAAAAGCATGTTTATAGTACTCACATTTAATCAACAACGAAAAACCATTGTTAAAAGTAGGGGGTGTAAATAGGCTGGATAGAGATAGGCTTTAGCTTAAATAGGTCAGACACATGTAAAATACTTTAGGCATGGCCAGATTCGTTAGCTTGTGCACGCCCAAATTATAAATTTAGCATGACGTATATTTAAAAAACAAAAGTCTTGACATAGACTTGTTAGCCTGTTTAAGCCTACAAGACGTTCAATAATTAAAATAATATAATTTTATTATTCAAAACCATTCAAATAATAATTTATTTATTTAATTTAAAATAAATAATATAAAATAGGTCGGCCTATAAGTTTATAGGCCCTCTATGTAAAAGAAAGTCTATGAGATACTTTCTAAATAATTTTTTTAAGATCCGAAACTGTTCTATAATTTAATTCTTTCATTGAGTAGTTAATAATAATAATTTATTCCCCCCTCCTCTCCTTCTACGGTAGTATAGTATAGGATATAGAATCAGATATATTAATTAGCATTTTAATTAACATTTATTTATTTAGAATTAAGAAATCCCTCCCTCCTCGATGTATGTAAGTGACAAAACAAAGATGGATTGGATATTTGGATTGGATTGGGCCCAAAACAAAACAAAACAAAGATGATGCTGCTGAAAATAACACCCGACCCAAGTCCATTCATTGCATTGCTTTTACTCAGTGTAGTGTAGTGTCTGATTGTCAAGTCAAGTGTGGCCCTCTCCAATGCAAATCAATGTAATGTGCTTTGGACACTTGACCACGCGCGCGCTTTTTAGCAGGTAATCTATAATAATTTGATTTCAGCGCAAATATTATAATTTAAAGTTTTATTATAATTAATTAAAGATGGATTGGATTGGGCCAAAACAAAACTGATCAAAATAACCAACCATTGCTCTTAGTCTCTCTCACCTCTCAATGCATAATCCGAAACATGCAGATGCAGTCTCATCTCAGATCACAAATTTACAATTTACAATTTTCAAAGATTTTTCATCTAAAATTGGGCGGGATTTAATTTAATAACACTCACTCATTCCTCTCTTTCTTCTCTCTCTCTCTCTCTCTCTCTCCTCCACCAAAGAAAAACCCTAAGCCTAGCCCCCTTCTCTTCTCTTCTCTTCTCTTCAATCAAGCTCAGCTCAACTCACAATAACAATACTGTTGAAGATCTTGTTCAACAAGATAAGCTACCAACTACAAGCAGCTCCTCAACTCACAGGAAAGGAACTTTCTTTCGCCTCTGCTTTTATTTCATTTCATTTCATTTCGTTGGTTCTACCATTTATTTTAAGTGTGTTATTGCATTTTTTTCTTTTTGTTTCAGCGACCATAAAACATGTATTTTTATTTGTATTTGTAGCTCAGCTTAAAAAAGACACTGAACAGAGGCATTTCTCCTCTTGATGGCACCCGACTCTGAGCCTCTTGAGTTGAGATTCTTCTCAAAAATCTTCCTTTACTTGCTGCTGAGGATAAGGTAACTTCCGATACCATACCATACCATACCTTTATTTTTTCTTAAATCCTCATTATTAATATTGTACGTCATGTATTTGTTTGTGCTCTATAGTCTATGGTTTATTCATTGTATCTGTATTGTTACTTTTGTTTGTAGTGATAAGTTTTTTATAACTGAATGAATCTTAGAAGCTCAGTTTCAGTTCACTCAGTATTATTACTTTGCCTCTGCTTTTAAAAAGTATATAAGAGGAGCTTAATAGTTGTTTAAGTTTAGTGTGTGATTAATTTAAAGAGAAGAAAATAAATAAAAAAATGGATTTGAAAAATTTCTTAATAAGATTGAAGTTTAATTGCGCTGTTTGTGTTACTTTATTTAGGGAATAGGAGAGATGCTAGACTACTGTTCTGTTGATCGAAGATCAGAGTCAGATCCTCAGAGCACCTAATGTTGTGATTTGACAAGAGAGCTTTATTGGTTATTAATTGCGCACTTCTTCTTTTTTTTGCTTCCTTGCTTCTCTCCTGAGCTCCTACCTTTCTCTCTCTCTCTCTCTCTCTACGTGCCTCTCTCTTTCACTTTCTCAAAATGATAGTGTTATTATATTAAAATTATCTAGCTGTGCTGTGTAGCACTGTATCATTCATTCACCTATTCTGTAGTCTATAATCCTTGTATCTTTTCCCCCAAAGAGAGTCCTTGCTACTGATATCGATGTATTCTCTTGTTTACTCGTACGTATATGTTTTCATTGTTTAATTTTAATTTTCACTAGCATCTAGCTTAAACGTAAAAAATGTAATTTAATTGGGCGGGATTTAATTTAATTACACTCACTCATTCCTCTCTTTCTTCTCCCTCTCTCTCTTCTCCACCAAAGAAAAACCCTAAGCCCCCTCTTCTCTTCTCTTCTCACCCTTCAATCAAATCACAAAAATGGTTGGTTACCTTTTCTTTTCGTTATCTTCTCTTCCTTCTAAACAAACGATTCATTGAATCTGACTTGAATGAATGTTCTTCTTCAAGTTTTCTTTCTTTCTTTCAATCAAATCACAAAAATGGTGGTTACCTTTGGCCGATGCTCAGCTCAACTCACAATAACAATACTGTTGAAGATCTTGTTCAACAAGATAAGCTACCAACTACAAGCAGCAGCTCAACTCACAGGAAAGGAACTTTCTTTCGCCTCTGCTTTCATTTCATTTCATTGGTTCTTCCATTTATTTTAAGTGTGTTATTGCGTTTTTTTTCTTTCTTTTTTTTTGTTTCAGCGACCATAAAACATGTATTTCTTTTTGTATTTGTAGCTCAGCTCAAAAAAGACACTGAACAGAGGCATTTCTGAGCTAGTCCTCTTGATGGCCCCCGACACTGAGCCTCTTGAGTTGAGATTCTTCTCAATAATCTTCCTTTACTTGCTGCTGAATGCTGAGGATAAGGTAACTTCCCCTCCATACCATGCCATACCTTTATTTTTTCTTAAATCCTCATTATTAATACTGTACGTGTCATGTATGTATATTTGTTTGTGCTCTATGATAGTTCATTCATTGTATCTGTCTGTATTATTACTTTTGTTTGTAGTGTTAAGTTTCTTATATATAACTGAATGAATCTTAGAAGCTCTGTTTCAGTTCACTCAGTATTATTACTTTTTGCCTCTGCTTTTAAAAACATGCATGTATATAAGAGGAGGTTAATTAATAGTTGTTTAAGTTTAGTGTGTGATTAATTTAAAGAGAAGAAAATAAATAAATAAATGAATTTGAAAAATTTCTTAATAAGATTGAAGTTTAATTGCGCTGTTTGTGTTACTTTATTTGGGGAATAGGAGAGATGCTAGACTACTGTTCTGTTGATCAGAGATCAGAGTCAGAGTCAGATCCTCAGAGCACCTAATTTGTGATTTGACAAGAGAAGTTTATTTGGTTCCTTGCATCTCTCCTGAGCTTTTCCACTTCCTACCTTTCTATACGTGTCTCTCTCTTTCACCTTTCTCAAAAACTTGGCTTCTTATGGAATTTTGAATCTTTTTTCTTTCCAAAAATGATAGTGTGATATTATCAAATTATTAATAAAGATTGAAGATGAAGAATATTATTATTATTTTTTTTAAATTCTAAACATATTAAATAGTATATCATTTTTTTTTAATTTTAAACAATTGTAGTTAAAATCCCTGCTGCTATGACTCCATTGATTGTTATATTAAAACTATCTAGCTGTGCTGTGTAGCCCTGTATCATTCATTCACCTATTCTGTAGTTTATAATCTCTGGTGTCATGCATAGTCTTTCGCTTTTTCCCTACATAGATAGTCCCTTGCTCCTGATATCGATGTATTCTCTTGTTTATAAGGATGGTAGTATGAGATTAAAGTTTATTTGGGGAATAGGAGAGAGATACTACTGTTCTGTTGATCAGAGATCAGAGCCATTAATTGCTTTTGTCAGTCCTCATTTCACCTAATGCGAAAGTTGTGATTTGACAAGAGAGCTTGCTTTTATTTTTTTGCGTCCACTCTTCTCTCTTGAGCTTTTCCGCTTCCTACCTTTCTATCTCTACGTGTCTCTCTCTTTCACCTTTCTCAAAAACTTATTGCTGCGATCTGTCCATTCTCTCTCACTTTACATTATCTTTGGACTCTCATTTCACTTCCATAGATCCATTGTCTTCAGTTCACCGAAACCGCCACCACCTACCCCATTATATTACAGATCAGAACCACTCTCTTCTTTGCATGTGCACCCAACAAACAACTAGTGTTTTTTTACATGATAATGATGAGGCGTTTCAAAATAGTGTTTATGTTATTGTTTTCTCAAAACATTTCTAGAGAAAATAGTAAACACTATTTTCTCTGGAAATGTTTTAAGGAGGTAATAATGGAGCGGAGCAGAACCAAATATACCAAGGTCCTGCCAGTGTTCTGTGGTGTAGATCCCTCAGAAGTATTTCATCAAACAACTGAAGTAGTCACCTCTCTGGTAAGTAAGTACCTCTTCTTCATTCTGTATTATGTTGTGATTGTGGGGACACAACCAATAGAACTCTAAGATTGTCTTCTCTCAATCTTCTTTGCATTTCTATTTTTTTTTTTTTTAGGGGTAAATAATGTTCATTGCATTTTAATCCTCGTTTAAGCGTCTGTTGAATTTTTTCTAAATGGTGGTATCAATAACCAAAGTTTCTTTAAAGTCATCTAGATTAAGGTCTTTGTAAATGCTTCTTCTCAAACTTTCTTCTGTTACTCTTGTTTAAAAGATGTTAGCATTTAGTAAAGCCAATTTTTTAATAAATATTATTATGATTATATTTATTTTAGTGTGAATCGCGGGTTTTTTTTATTAAATTAATCAAAGTAATTAGTCAAACTATAATGAATTATATATATATATATATAAATATATATTGTGATGAATTTTTTCTCAACCCAATCATGTCTCATATTTTTAATAATTAAAATGAATTTTATTTCCTTAAAATTAGAATATATATTTCTCAGCTGTCCATCCACACATATATTTTTTAATATGTATATACATTAGCTAATATAAATTAGTAAATATAATAAATTTTAAGAGTAGCTAAATTAGAACTTCAGAGGGACGGAAATAACTTACGAGTTAAGAGTTAAGAGAATACAACGGTCATCATAGTTTTACCGCCAAAAAATATAAATTAAAAATTCTCTTTCTCTCTTTTCACTCTTCTTAAGTTTTTCTTAGGGTTTCTTTCTCTGTTTTCACTCCTTCTTAAAGTTTTCTTGGTTTCTTTGGGTTTCCTAGTTTATTTCTCTTGTTCTTGCTTGTTTCTTTCTCTTGTTCTTGGATTGTTTTATCAAGACAATGGAATTGGTGAATATGGGAGATGGAATGCAAGTAGATGATGACCCAACCAGCCTGTATTGTTTGGCAACACTCCTACAAAGGTGTCAATACCTAGGTATGTTACTTCTGCCCTTTCTTTTCTTCTCTTTTCTTTTCTTTTTTTCTTGAAAATGTTTGATTATGTGCTGATATTTCTTGCTTGAAAAGATTGAGTATGTGGGTTTCTTGCTGATATTTCTTGCTGATATTCGACTGTGTTCTTTTTTCTTTTCTTTTTTTTTTCTTGAAAATACAGTATGTTTCTTTTTTTTCTTGAAAATAGAAGATTGAGGGTGTGGCTTGTCAACAGTTGCTTGTCAATACCATATGAAATATATGTTTCTTTCTTTCTTTTTCTTTATTATTCTGGCAATATTGAGGGTGTGGCTTTTCCATTATGTTCTTGCTTTTCTTTTCTTTTGATTTTGTTTTTCTTTTCTTTTTTCTTTTCTTGAGAATACAGTATGTTTCTTTTTTTTTCTTGAAAATAGAAGATTGAGGGTGTGGCTTGTCAACAGTTGCTTGTCAATACCATACGAAATATATATGTTTCTTTCTTTCTTTTTCTTTATTATTCTGGCAATATTGAGGGTGTGGCTTTTCCAATATGTTCTTGCTTTTCTTTTCTTTTGATTTCGTTTCTTTTTTTTCTTGATAACTGTGGATGTTCGATAGTATGCTTTTTTTTCTGTCTGCCCAGACATCATATTCTTGCTGATATTTCTTGCTGATATTCGACTGTGTTCTTTTTTCTTTTCTTGAAAATACAGTATGTTTCTTTTTTTTTCTTGAAAATAGAAGATTGAGGGTGTGACTTGTCAACAGTTGCTTGTCAACAGTTGCTTGTCAATACCATACGAAATATATATGTTTCTTTCTTTCTTTTTCTTTATTATTCTGGCAATATTGAGGGTGTGGCTTTTCCATTATGTTCTTGCTTTTCTTTTCTTTTGATTTCGTTTTTCTTTTCTTTTTTCTTTTCTTGAAAATACAGTATGTTTCTTTTTTTTTCTTGAAAATAGAAGATTGAGGGTGTGGCTTGTCAACAGTTGCTTGTCAATACCATATGAAATATATGTTTCTTTCTTTCTTTTTCTTTATTATTCTGGAAATATTGAGGGTGTGGCTTTTCCATTATGTTCTTGCTTTTCTTTTCTTTTGATTTCGTTTCTTTTTTTTTCTTGATAACTGTGGATGTTCGATTGTATGCTTTTGTTTCTGTCTGCCAGACATCATATTACTGGACTATTAACTGGTTTTTTTGTTTTTTAATTTTGTAAATTTGATTTTGTCTAGTTGAGTTTGTTAATTTTTTCAGTTGGTGTTTTATTTAACAAAACTAACATTGGATATATTTAGATATGTGGGTTTTCTATTTTATTTATTTTTTAAATATCTATGGTTTCGATTGGAATGATAACATGTTGGTTTTTCATCATGTTGAAGATGATGAAAAAGCTGAGAAGATGGAAGAGGATGAAGATGAGGATGAAGCTGAGATGATGGAAGAAGATGAGGATGAATATGGGAGATGGGATGCAATGGGAGATGGGATGCAAGTAGAAGAGGATGAAGCTGAGAAGATGGAAGAGGATGAAGATGACGATGAAGCTGAGATGATGGAAGAAGATGAGGATGAAAATGGGAGATGGGATGCAATGGGAGATGGGATGCAAGTAGAAGAGGATGAAGCTGAGAAGATGGAAGAGGATGAAGATGAGGATGAAGCTGAGATGATGGAAGAAGATGAGGATGAATATGGGAGATGGGATGCAATGGGAGATGGGATGCAAGTAGAAGAGGATGAAGATGAGGATGAAGCTGAGAAGATGGAAGAGGATGAAGATGAGGATGAAGCTGAGATGATGGAAGAAGATGAGGATGAATATGGGAGATGGGATGCAATGGGAGATGGGATGCAAGTAGATGAGGATGAAGATGAGAAGATGGAAGAGGATGAAGATGAGGATGAAGCTAAGATGATGGAAGAAGATGAGGATGAATATGGGAGATGGGATGCAAGTAGATGATGACCCAACCAGCCTGTATTGTTTGGCAACACTCCTACAAAGGTGTCAATACCTAGGTATGTTACTTCTGCCCTTTCTTTTCTTCTCTTTTCTTTTCTTTTTTTCTTGAAAATGTTTGATTATGTGCTGATATTTCTTGCTTGAAAAGATTGAGTATGTGGGTTTCTTGCTGATATTCGACTGTGTTCTTTTTTCTTTTCTTTTTTCTTTTCTTGAAAATACAGTATGTTTCTTTTTTTTTCTTGAAAATAGAAGATTGAGGGTGTGGCTTGTCAACAGTTGCTTGTCAATACCATATGAAATATATGTTTCTTTCTTTCTTTTTCTTTATTATTCTGGCAATATTGAGGGTGTTGCTTTTCCAATATGTTCTTGCTTTTCTTTTCTTTTGATTTCGTTTCTTTTTTTTTCTTGATAACTGTGGATGTTCGATAGTATGCTTTTTTTCTGTCTGCCCAGACATCATATTCTTGCTGATATTCGACTGTGTTCTTTTTTCTTTTCTTGAAAATACAGTATGTTTCTTTTTTTTCTTGAAAATAGAAGATTGAGGGTGTGACTTGTCAACAGTTGCTTGTCAACAGTTGCTTGTCAATACCATACGAAATATATATGTTTCATTCTTTCTTTTTCTTTATTATTCTGGCAATATTGAGGGTGTGGCTTTTCCATTATGTTCTTGCTTTTCTTTTCTTTTGATTTCGTTTTTCTTTTCTTTTTTCTTTTCTTGAAAATACAGTATGTTTCTTTTTTTTTCTTGAAAATAGAAGATTGAGGGTGTGGCTTGTCAACAGTTGCTTGTCAATACCATATGAAATATATGTTTCTTTCTTTCTTTTTCTTTATTATTCTGGCAATATTGAGGGTGTGGCTTTTCCATTATGTTCTTGCTTTTCTTTTCTTTTGATTTCGTTTCATTTTTTTTCTTGATAACTGTGGATGTTCGATTGTATGCTTTTGTTTCTGTCTGCCAGACATCATATTACTGGACTATTAACTGGTTTTTTTGTTTTTTAATTTTGTAAATTTGATTTTGTCTAGTTGAGTTTGTTAATTTTTTCAGTTGGTGTTTTATTTAACAAAACTAACATTGGATATATTTAGATATGTGGGTTTTCTATTTTATTTATTTTTTAAATATCTATGGTTTCGATTGGAATGATAACATGTTGGTTTTTCATCATGTTGAAGATGATGAAAAAGCTGAGAAGATGGAAGAGGATGAAGATGAGGATGAAGCTGAGATGATAGAAGAAGATGAGGATGAATATGGGAGATGGGATGCAATGGGAGATGGGATGCAAGTAGAAGAGGATGAAGCTGAGAAGATGGAAGAGGATGAAGATGAGGATGAAGCTGAGATGATGGAAGAAGATGAGGATGAATATGGGAGATGGGATGCAATGGGAGATGGGATGCAAGTAGAAGAGGATGAAGCTGAGAAGATGGAAGAGGATGAAGATGAGGATGAAGCTGAGATGATGGAAGAAGATGAGGATGAATATGGGAGATGGGATGCAATGGGAGATGGGATGCAAGTAGAAGAGGATGAAGATGAGGATGAAGCTGAGAAGATGGAAGAGGATGAAGATGAGGATGAAGCTGAGATGATGGAAGAAGATGAGGATGAATATGGGAGATGGGATGCAATGAGAGATGGGATGCAAGTAGATGAGGATGAAGATGAGAAGATGGAAGAGGATGAAGATGAGGATGAAGCTAAGATGATGGAAGAAGATGAGGATGAATATGGGAGATGGGATGCAATGGGAGATGATGACCCAACCAGCCTGTATTGTTTGGCAACACTCCTACAAAGGTGTCATTACCTAGGTATGGTACTTCTGCCCTTTCTTTTCTTTTCTTTTCTTTTCTTTTTTTCTTGAAAATGTTTGATTATATGCTGATATTTCTTGCTTGAAAAGATTGAGTATGTGGGTTTCTTGCTGATATTCGACTGTGTTCTTTCCTTTCCTTTTTTTTTCTTGAAAATAGAGATTGAGGGTGTGGCTTGTCTTTTGTCAATACCATATGAAATATATGTTTCTTTCTTTCTTTTTCTTTATTATTCTGGCAATATTGAGGGTGTGGCTTTTCCATTATGTTCTTGCTTTTCTTTTCTTTCGATTTCGTTTCTTTTTTTTCTTGATAATACAGTGGATGTTCGATTGTGTGCTTTTGTTTCTGTCTGCCCAGACATCTTATTACTGGACTATTAACTGGTTTTTTTGTTTTTTGATTTTGTCTAGTTGAGTTTGTTAGTTTTTTCAGTTGGTGTTTTATTTAACAAAACTAACATTGGATATATTTAGATATGTGGGTTTTCCATTTTATTTATTTTTTAAATATTAATGGTTCTTTCTTTCTTTCTTTCGTTTTTTTTTCGCAATATTTAGATGTTGGTTTCGATTGGAATGATAACATGTTGGTTTTCATCATGTTGAAGATGATGAAAAAGCTGAAAAGATGGAAGATGATGAGGATGAAGCTGAGGAGATGGAAGAAGATGAAGATGATGAAAAAGCTGAGAAGATGAAAGAAGATGAGGATGAAAATGAGGATGAAGCTGAGAAGATGGAAGATATAACACCTCACAATTTTAAATCAAGTAATTAAAATATTAAGTGAGCAATCAAGTGATGGATTAGTGAAAATGCTAAAGATTATGCCAAAATACAAAGAAAGGGCAAAACGGTAATTAGCCAACACGTAACCCTAGGAAGATAAAAATTGAGTAGAAGGTCTCAGATGGTAAAAATAACCCTGGAAATGGGTTCAGAACGAAAAATTGAGTGGATAGGCAAGTTTCAGAAAAATCAGTGAATAGTGTTTTTCGCAGGTAAAAATACCGCGTTACGATTGCACCGTAAAACGTGCCAGTTGAATTTTGAGCTCTAGGTTTCAAATATGAGTTATAAATGGTTTGTTGAGTTAGGAAATATGATTTTGATGAAATTTGATGGAATTGAGTCATTTTGGGAAAAATTGATGAATAGTGATTTTCCGGTGTAAAAATACTGTGGTATAATTGTACCGATAAGCGTGAAAATTTTATCAGTATTTTTAGGAAACAAAAATATGTCATTAACCAGAAAAATACGTAGATTATGGATTTGTAGTTGAAATTGATGATTGGATTAAAGTTAAATCGCGTGTGGGACCCATCCAACTCAAATCCACTTAAATCACCTCACTTTTCCTCACAACTCACGATCTTCTCTCTCTCCTTCCCTTCTTCTTCACGCATGACAGCCCTTCCACCACCATCTTTGTGCAAAATTTTCAATTCACCATAACTTGGTCGTTTCTCCACCGAATCCATCGATTCTTGTCTTGAAATTCGATGGAAATCATCATCCGAACCCGTTCCACCGATTAGTTTCCCTTGAAACCCTCTCTTTGGTGAGTTATTGCCCATTTACAGCTGCGAATTTTTGGAGAAATTTGAGGTTCATGGAGTCATTTGAGCTTCCATTGTTTGGAGGAGTCTTGGGGTAGCATCAAGCCTTGGTTGTGAGTATATTTCCATCCCATTTACATGGTTTGATTGTAGTTTATTTTCATGAACCCTACACCTTGATTTCGTGATTGGTGATGTTAGAGAGCTCAATTGAAAAATGTGTATTAGATGATAATGTCTTAGAATGATGTGTTAGAGCTAGAAATGCCATGAAAATTATTGGTGAAAAATATGGATTTTTAACTTAGAAAAATTGATGATCATGACTTTGGACTTTTGAATTTTGGTGTTGAGACTTTGTATGATGAATTGTGGCATGATGGTATGATGATATAATAGGTTGTGTGAAGGTTGGAGTGATTAAAATTGAATGGAAATTCCTTGGAATGTCATAGGGTAAAATTCGAACCTTTGAGGAAAAATTGAGAAATTGATGTTGAAAAATGAATTGGATGATGATTTGTGTAGTTATATAGTGCTTAGATGGGTTGTGTTGTGGTTGGAAAGTGTTTGAATCAATGGGAAAAAATGAATTGTGTTTAGAGACCTAAAAATATTTCGCAAAACGATGCGTAAATGTCATAAAACGGAAAAACGATGATTGAACTAGCCTCTAAGCAACCTAAGGAAGTGTTATAAAATGAGAAAAAAAATTTAGAAAAATAAATCCCCAAATAACACCTATATGGCCGAACCTCCAAGGAGAAAAGGGGGGATTTTGCGGTTTTCGCGTTCTGATGTAATCCGACGCGAAAATGACGAACCGGCACTTGAATTGGCCTATTGACAACCTAATGAGGCGTAACAAAATGAGAAAGAAAATTTAGAAAAATAAATCTCAAATTTACACTTGAATGGCCGAACCATCAAGGGAGGATGGGGAGGATTTTTGTGATTTTGCGTTTCGATAATATTTGACGCGTACTGATGGATGTACGTAATTGTATAGGTTGCCGTACGTTGACTTGAACCCCGAAACTTGAATCTGGGAGTTACCCTTGGTCTTGGACCAAGTGGATTGAGGTATGTATTTAGTTCAAGGCATGTATAATTGTAAATTAGCATGCATTATTTGAATTATAAGAGATTGGGAATGTCCTCTGTGTAGGCATTCCGCTGTATACCAAGTTGTGGGATAAGATGCTGCGGAGCTAGTGAGGAAATTACTTAAGGTAACCTCTTGGTACTGGGGCTTGTTCCCCTTTCCTGTTCCACCTTGCCAGTTGATGGCAACGGTAGGAAGTGTGTATGAATAGTATAGAACACATGAGCATGCATGCATTATTGCTATGGGTACTGCGGTACCGAGTCTCTGGCCAGTAGACAGTTTTATTAGCCTTCGGGCATTTTCGGACTTCCGCTGGAAAGGTCTCCAAGAGGGAGTTCCAGTTGACTGCGTGTCATAGTGTGTAATCCGGGTAGGAGCACACTAGGAATGTCTTTGGCGTTTTGGTTGGTTTGGGCATCATGGTTGTGGTTTCTGTGAACACACCTTGGATGATACCCATAGGCTTATATATGCCCAGGGCGTACGTGGAATTGGGGTTACCATCCCGTATCGTCGTAGTTTGTTTCTTTATATTCCCCATTTCTCTAAATCCCTTGCTATATCCCGTTTTCAAAGTGGTTGTTTTATTCTATTGATATGCATCGAAGTGAACCATTGGGTGGAGTTTTCTCCAGAACCTCTTGGTTACTGAGATATATTCGTATATCTCACCTCGTCTCGGGGCATTTATTTCAGGATGTACCTGTAGCGTTGGAGCAGCGGGCAAGAGGCCCGCAGGGTGATAGAGGAACATTTTCAGTATTTGGCATATTGTTCATGTTGGCATGCCTAGGTCTAGCAGTTTGTATCATTTAAATTTATGTCTAAATTTGTAATTGGTGTTGTAATATTGTAAAAGGCAATTTGAAGTTAAAGTCGTAAGTTGTAATATTTAAGTGTATGTTGTAAATGTAAGAGAGGCATGATGT